>NC_061120.1:47536957-47566046 GCF_002878395.1 Capsicum annuum
TATATATATATATATATATATATATATATATTTGTGTGTATGTGTATGGGTGTGAATGCATATGGTTATTACTTGGTTTTAAATATTGGCATTATTTTATCCTTATCTCGGGTGTATGCTAGCTTTCACATGCTAACCCATCTTCTGGTGTTGTATCCCCACATGATGTAGGAACCGACCATACAACTCATCCTACTCAGTGATCGAATTCGAGAATAGCTTAGAGTTGGATTGAAGTGGTAAGCTTCCATACTCCAGAAGGCTCCATTTTATTTTATGGTCTTGTCTTCATACTTTGTTTATTTATTAGACTTTGGTTTTAGGTATGGTTGGGGGTATGTCCTGACTGCTATAGGTTGGTATAAGTAGTATCGACATTGGTGTCGGCCTTCCCATTGGTATTGGTATTGGTATTGCGGCTGATATTGGTTAACTGTATTTGATTTATGATTGTTCCATCTTATTATGTTATGGATTGGTTTATGTTATGGTTGTTGGTTCGGTAGTAGATGGTTTGGCTTGGTTGGGTTAGTCATGGTCATGGACCTATCCCAAAGTCTTGTGTGGTACATAACTCCATCTTGTTATATGTTCAGAATTCATCTGACTCAGGGTATACGTTTAGAGGTTGGGTTGGGTATCGGGGGTGGTCTCCGATCCTTGTTGGACTTGGGATGCCCATTACGACAAGGCACTGGTTTGGGTCGTGTTAGATATATACCAATTTAAGTCTAAAACTAAAAATTATATAATGTGGATAGATTATGGTTGAACCTCAAAAGTTGGTAAATGATGGTGATTCGGTTTATACAATCTTTGTGTGTACCCTCCTTGCTTATAGGTGCATGTGTTGGGTTATTTACTTTTCCGTACTTGTTGAGTTATGGAGGCCAATTTTGTAGTTATAATTTCATGTGTTTGATCAGTTAAGTTATGTTATTACTTTGGTTATTTAGTTATTTGTGTACAGCGATGTTGTAGTTGATTCATAATTGTATTTACCTTGATTTAGTTATGTTATCTTGCATTTTATCATATTTATATCATGATTTATCTCAGTCTGTAGATGATGCCTACTGAGTACCCATGGTTTTCATACTCATACTATACTTTTGTACCTTTTTGGTGTAGATCCAAGTACTAGTTGTCGTCGTTAATCGTGTTTTGTTGGACTTCGGAGATAGGGTCAGCTCTTGGAGTCAAAATTACCCATTTCCTTCTATCTTATTTATGTCTAGTCTTTCGTTTCGAGACAGATTGTATTGACTATTTTAGAACTTGAGTTATATTTATAGTAGCTCTTGTACTGGCCCTAGTAGGTCATGGGATGGTTATCTATGCTATGGTTACCTTTTTTACTATCTATTACCTTGCTTATTTATAAGTTGCAATTGTCTATTTTTTGCCTCTTCTGGGCATTTTCCACCAAGTTAACCCATTGCATTTAGCTCCGAGTTATGGTTTGACTTACTTATTGGTGGGATAATGTAGGTTCTATCATGACTCATAAATTGGGTCGTGACAAGCTAAGCATTGATTGCGACTTATAGTGCTGTCTTTTTCAGTGATTGACGTAGCGCCTGATGGATCTAAGAGCTTACCCAGATCGCTTATTCTTTTATCTTGTGTTTATTTGTATTTGAAACACTGTAGATAATTTTATATTAGAGCCTTGTACTAGTGACAACCAAGCATGAGAAGTTGTGTTGAAGTTGTACCTCTTTCTTATATCACTTAGGGATTATTTCTATTTCTTACTTCTTTTGCTTTTGTTTTAATTTGATCATTTTGTTGGGGTTAGGAAAGGATTACCTATACCATAGGATGTGACATGTTCCATCATGGTCCTTAATTTTGGGTTGTAAAAACTTGGTATCGAAGCCTAAGGCTCAATAATCTCTAAGCCAAGTCTAGTAGATTTTTGCAAATTGGTGCAGAGACATCCATTGTCTATTTTTGAGAGGTTACAGGACTATAGGAGAAATTCACTTCTTTATTTTATGTCATGCATTTATACCTTAATATGAGTCAAAAATCTCTTATTCACTCTCTCACTGATGGTGAAGACATATTATTATGTGTTTAGAGACTCAGAGCCCATGCCTTTGATACGAGGTAGGGGTAGAGGTCAAGATAGAGGCCAGACAATAACATTTGGTCCAGCTAAAGATAAGGTTGGGATTGCCTCATCAAGGTTAAAAGTTGCTTATGATATTGGTATATTGGGACAGAGTGGTAGAGCCCAGCATATATACCACCTATTTTCATATCCATATCTTTGCTTACAGATTTCTTGGTACATGTATTTAGTTTCCTTAAGGTATCACTCCTATTTTCATGCAACATACTACTTTGAGACTTTAGACTCCAGATACACAATTAGCTACTTCTATAGATTCTATTAGTGAGGATGCAATATTACCAGTTATTGCCCTACATCTAGTGACTTTACCTGTTATGTTTGTAGATGGGTAGAGTAGGTTTATAGAGTTCATGAGGGTGGATCCCCCTCAATTCGATAGAGATCCTAGGCTCAATACTTATGAGTTCTTAGTTAGTTTCCACAAGAGGTTACACAGGTTGGACCTGCTAAACTCTAGTGGAGCAGATTTCACAGTTTTTTATTTATCTAGACTAGCCAGACAGTGGTAGAGGATTATTGTTATGAGTAGACCAGACAGACCACCTTCTCACTCTTGGGTTCATTTTACTCAGGGTTTTCTAAAGGATTTTGTGGATTTATGAGGGGTATGCGGGCAAAGGCCTCGTAGACTAGGCAGTAGTAGCGATATGTATATTAGAGGCTAGACTTCTCATGGTTATTCTCAAAGTTGGTTAGGCCGTAGTAGCCATTTGAGTTCTTCAGATTCAATTCATCAGACCCTCACTTTTTTGTCTAGCTTCATATATGGAGATCCCAGGCCCTATAGGAGAAATTGCCTACAATATAGTTAGAGAGGTGCAACATGAGTGACACAGGGAGATAATAGGGCACAATATTACATTCCTTAGGACTGACTCAAGGTAGGAGATTCCAGTACATAGTCACAGGTATAGTTTTAGTACAATTTTAATCTGTCTTGCAGTGTTTGAATATGGTTCTATATTCTCCTATGTGCTTACTCATTTTATTAGATCATCATTTGTTTTGTTAAAAGTTTAAAGTAACAAACAAATATAAAAGAAAATCTAAAATAAATATAAAGAAACACATGCACCCCCAAAGACAGAACTCACGCTAATCTATTGACTATCACCGTTTTTTAAAATTTTAATTATTTTTAGAATGCATTTTCGGAAAGAGCTTGCTTTCTGGCTTTATTTTTACACATGAGAGAACTAAAAAGGTCATTTTCTTCTATTCATTTTGTAAAAGGGTAAGAAATTTCATTTTCTCGTATACCTTAAATTGGTTGAGATCTCTTTTGAACTATCTTTGTATTCTTTTACGAAAATAAGTTATAAAATTTGATGTCAGATACTCGAGATTGATTTTGAAGTACTAAATTTTTTGTAATTGAAAGTCTAGTTTACGTAGATATAGAGTTCAAATGAAATCAAACTCTTACAATTAAATGTAATGACTATCTGATATAAGCTTGTTAAATTTGAAGTCTTTCATTTATTAGGAAGCAACAAATGAACTCAACATATTCTAAAAACACGCAAGGAGTGACAACTGACAATTGACAACTTACAACTAATAAGTACTCCTTTTCTTAACCAAAAATTTGATTCTGATATAAAATCATCTTATAGTAGGAATACTTTTACCCATGTGAAAGAATAAATATTTAAATATGCATAAAATATTGATGGTGTATACTCATCAGTATTCAAAAACACCTGTTAGCTTAATATAATGATTATTTTTCATAAAGAAAAAGAATTAGTATATGTTAATATATCTAATCAATTAATTAACCTTCCTTTAATACAACCTCTATTAGTCAAAACCTAACACCGTCCAAATATCTATACGAACTTTAGTAGATCAAAAGAACATAAATAGTATATTGACACCCAATTTTGACCTCCCAATATGCCTCCTAGGTTGTTTTTTTATCAAATTTAATGTTAATATTGTTTTACGTATTATTTAAATAATAAATGAATATACGTGTAGCATTCATGAATTTAACATATGTAATTTATTTTTTTAATCATACAACAACAACATACCTAATAAATTCTCACCAAATGGGGTCTGGGGAGGTTAAGTGTATACAGTCCATACCACTACTTCAAATGTTAGATAGAGGGGGTATTTTCGATAGACCCTCGGCTCAAAATAAAATAATCTAGATAAGGAATAATAAAAGAACAAGATACAATAATTTTGTTAATTTGAATATAATATTCTTATATAATTTTGTTAATATTTATTAAATAATTGTTTTCGTAAATATACTCATAGCAGCAGTAGTAGCAGTATTTAAAATTTATTTCAAATTATACCAATAATTTTATATACATAACATTAATTTTATTTATAATGTTATTTTAAGAAACACAATTTTAAGACGTTATACAATTTTATATTTTATTAAACAACAACTTAATTCTCAATTCAATTTTCTCAATTTTATTTAATTTCTAGCCACCAATGTACCCAATTAATGTCAATTTTAGAATAAATCGATTTGACTCAATATAGAATTTCCAATACCAATTCAATTTAACCCAAATTTTAACCCAATTTTAATCCATAATTCAATCCTTTTAGATCTTAAAATCACATTCGCTAATCTTATACGATCAACGACTAAGATTTTAATTTTTTTTCTTCCCTCTTTTAACCCAAATTCACTCAAAACAAAATCCTGATCCTATTTCACAAAACAACAATCAGCCACACCCTCTCATTTTTCTTCATCTCTCTCTCTCAAAATACTCCAACCACCACTGCCTGCCATCGACGAAATTGATCACCGGACGGCCGCCTACTGCCCCACCCTCTTTGCTTCCTTCTTTCCTCCTCTTCCCACATATATCTCTCTCAAATCTGATCTTCACAGTGGCCGTACTTTTGTGAATCACCCACTGGCAAGCCACTTCGGCATCGCTCTTCTCTCTCTTTCTTCTCTTTACCATCGGCAAATGTCGCCTCTACATCATTACCTCCTCTCTATCCACCGGTGAAATGCTCAACAGTGACACCAAGAAATATCACACCCACCAGTAACCCGACTTCAGTTACTGCTCCACCGACGATCTCCAATGAACCACTACCACAGCCTCGCCTCCATGTCACTCCATTACCTCCCCATCTCGTTACTGCCACTTCATCGAAGGTGATGACTGGTGAGACATTTTTAACAACAACATCACCTCTAATCGAGATTCAATGACCCAATCAAAATTCTCCAATAAAGTAGAATCTACACGAGATGTTAAAGGTGTTGAATTTAGGTTTAAAATTACTGAAGATTTATTTTTGGTATGTCCTTTCTTACTCAAAACTGCTATCCTGACTCATTATTTGGTTCATCGGTAAATTCTTAGACATGAAACTGGTAAAATTTGATTATGTTCTTCTACTTGATTCTTTCAAATTCATAGTTAGGTGCCTCTTTAAATTATCATATGTTTAATCCCCTAAATTTTTGTGAACTTTGAATTTGTGTTTGGACATTGATTTTGTACAAGTTGAAAATCTTTGATTGAGCTATATTGAGGAATTACTTTGACATTAACGTGATTAGTGACGGTGCTCTTGACATAATTAAATGGTTACTTTAAAATTTTTCATTATGTTTGGTAGTTCAAAATTGACCGAATTTAATATTCAAATATCTCCTGTGGAATTTTCGATTTATATGAGCTCCTAAATTCAAATTTAAACGTTGATATTGGCTATTCTTGAGAAAATAATATCATCTATATTTTTTTTATCTAAATTGATATCTTTCTTAAGTGTAATTATAAAAAATATTTTTACATTTAATTATTTATGGTAAAATGTGATTTACTCTTAAGGTTATCTTCTTGTGATATTGTTTGATTTTATTAGTTATATATGATAGTTGTGATTTGGTTGTCTACATTATGGATTTGGCTTACATATTTAAAAATGATATTTTTGATAGATTATTTTTAATATTTTTCTTTCTTTTATCTTTGACTGGATTTTCACATATGGTAATCTAATATATCATATTGATTATTTTACATATTTTTCTTTCATTTATTTTTTATTGAAATTTTCACATATGCTAATCAAGTAGAAGTTTTTCCCCTATTTGATTTTTAAAATATCTTTTTTCCTTTTTACTTTCACTAATTATTTTTTGAATATTCATTTTTCCTTTAATTCTATGTAATTCTTTTAATAAGCATCATCATTATCCTCTCTTTAGGGACAACTTTTCATTCTCTACCATTTCCTATAAAAAAAAATAAAAAAAAAGTTTTAAGCATTGAACACTCTCTCTCTAGAAAACCTTAAATTTCTCATACTAAAGGGCGGGAATTTGATTTCTACTTGTTATTTCATTGATACTACTCTCCATCTAGTGTGCTACTTTGAAGTTCAATTCTTTTTTTACTCCCTCCATTTCAAAAAGAATGACCTACTTTGACTTGGCACAAAGTTTAAGAAAATAAAGAAGACTTTTGAATCTTATGACCTTAAATTAAAGTTCTATCAAATGTACCAAAATGCCCTTTAATCTTGTGGTCCTAAACATGCCATGAGGAAAGTTGAAATTAAAGTATTTCCAAAAAAAGAAAAGAGATCATTCTTTTTGAAATGGACTAAAAAGGAAAGTAGATCATTCTTTTTTAAATGGAGGAAATATTAATGTTGTTGTTAACAGGTTAGTCTCTATCTACGCGTATTATAATTCTTATATAGTGATTCCTTATAATCTAAACCTGGAAAGCATGCTCATAATTTGTATGTGTGTTCCTTCGAACCATGGGGCTACAACATGTCTGCCAAAGCATATATGTTTGTTTGTTTGTACTTGGATATTCTTTGTTTTTTTGGTAAGCAGAAATTGATTCAATTAACTTAAATTAAGAGTTTAAAGAAGTAGGAGGGGTTGTGATGACCCTTGAGTTTGTAGTAGTAGTTACAGGCATAGAAACTAAATTAGTGAATGCCACAACTATCTTAGGAAAAGTAGTTCCTGGTATGTCTGCATTCAGCTCTTGGTTTGCATACACAGAAGGAACTATCAAAATTTGTGGCTTGTCAAAACTTGCATTCTTTGCCCCCTCCTTTTCTAAGGCATCTGTAACTCTGTTTTGTTCCCTGTAGATGTGTCTAATATTCGAAGCCCCTATCTGTAGCATCAGTGACCTGCACTGAGATATTATGTTAGCATGTGGTGTGTATTGGTGTGTAATGCTCTTTAGGGACAATAAAGAATCAATTTCAATAACAAGGGGTGTCAGGCTCTTTTGTAATATAGATAATAAATACAAAAATTGGTCATAAGGTTCAAAACCTCTAAAAATACTCAAAATTAAAAATTGAATACTGATACATCTATCCAAAAAGCATCTAAATTATCTAAACTGTAGAGTTGATGAGACATATCCCCAACTAACTTCGTCTATAAAATTAAACCAAATCTGATATGATAATACTAAAAATAAGGATCATCCTCGACTTAAGAGGACTCACTACTATGTCTAGTGCTATTGACTGGGACAGAGCTGCTAAGGGTACTTTGGATCTCGTGCCTCTGAATCTATGGTGCCAAATAAAACACCATAGTGCAAATGAATCAGTACAGTAATGTACCAAGTATGAAGGTGAGGTAAGGCTAAATGCAAGGGCTTATGCTTGAACAATTACTTAACTGAATAATCATGAGAGTAATGAATGAGAAGACATACATAAATGCACAAGCCATAACTGAAATCATCGTGACTCAAAATACTAAAACTCGGATACTACTTTACTGCCATCTGAACTCACTACTAATGCTTGAGATACTGAACATTAAATCATCTGATGCCGATAACTGAGTACTGGAGTTGAGATCAATCTTATCTAGCGAGTGATCTCAAAAACTAATGATACTAAAATTGATTAACTAAATCTACTCATATCAATGACTGAATTCTGAGATTTTTACTCTCGACTGACTGCATCGGAGATCAAACCTCTCTAACGGATGATTCCAAAATCAACTATCAATGATAAAAAATAATCATGTTCGAATCTGACAACAAGAATACTCAACTGAATCTATAACTAAGATCAAGTCTATCTAAGTGTAATCTCTAAATCTGATAACAAGAATAATCAACTAAATCTGAGACTGAGATCTAGCCTATCGAATGGGTGATCTCTAGATCTGATAATGAGATTACTCAATTGAATATAAGACTAAGATCAAGCCTATATAATGGGTGATCTCGAGATCTAATAACAAGAATACTCAACTGAATCTGAGACTGAGATCAAGCCTATCTGATGGGTGATCTCGAGATCTGATAATAAGAATACTCAATTAAATATGAGACTAAGATCAATCCTATCTGACGAGTGATCTCTAGATCTGGCAACAAGAATGCTCAACTGAATTTGAGACTAAGATTCAGCCTATCTGATGGGTGATCTCTGAATCTAATAATGAGAATACTCAACTAAATCTGAGACTGAGATCAAGCCTATCTGATGGGTGATTTCTAGATCTAATAACAAGAATACTCAATTGTTTCTGAGATTGAGATTAACCCTATCTGACGGGTGATCTCTAGATCTGATAATGAGATTACTCAACTAAATATGAGACTAAGATCAAGCCTATCTGACAGGTGATCTCTAGATCTGATAACAAGAATAACTTTATATAAGACCAGGCCTATCTGACGAGTGGTCCATGAATTAATAGAACTATCTGAGTTACTTACTGAGATAGATGACTGTATTTGACAGTCCTGATTTCTGAAGATTGATACTAAAACTACAGCAGTGGGAAGTAGTCACTTAACCAACATGCCCCAAATCTCAACTGGTGGGGTCCAACTTATAACCCTAGCTGGAAGGGTGTCAATACCATGCCACGGGTAAAGACCTCTCTGGTTAAGCCTATCTGATGGGTGTGCCTTGCAGGAAGTCAAGCCTAAGTCATATAATAGTCAACCCTATCTGACGGGTGACCAGCCTTTCTTGATGGGTGACTCCTGTATTCTGCACTGGCAACACAGTTCTAGAGTTCAGGGATTGCTCCTAAAGACACTACCTCTCTGATGGGGAGCTTTCATCCCTACCCTCGCTCGGTGCTAGCTCCTACTCCCAACTAAAAGACTCGGAACTGGTTCTTCATTGAACAAAAACTAAGCTAAATCTGGTACTGATCATGTTTCTCGAATGATCTGGCTAAGTTAATCTAAATTCACTTGGTTTCATATCTGACAGAATACTATTGAATCTCATTATCTAACTGAATGACACTGAGTTTTGAATAGAGTACTTGATTACTATAGAGGTCAAAAGTGAGCACTTGAATACTACTAGATCTAAGATGGGTAGAGAACTAAGGCTCAATTACTAGCGATACTGAGATTATGGCGATTATAGAGATTACTGATATTTCTTAAGATTTGTATCTATCTGAGAATACAGAGTTCTATAACTCACTGAGTTTTGAGAATCGTGGCTCGACTGGAATTATCATGAAAACTGATACGAACTCTAGACAACAGCAAAATTATCGGGTATAAATACCCCCAGGACTTGATAACATAAAAGTAAAACATAACCATTCTTGAATAATCAAGACCATGGACAATCATTCACCATCACAATAATTAAGGCATCACTTCAAGCATTTAGGAATCCTAAACATATAATAACATAGGGGGAAATGCTATTGGATCATACTTCATTCAACAAGGCCTTGCATCAAGAACTTCGCACATATTTAAGTCTTGGCATATACCGAAGAACACATAATTGGGGAACTTCATGCTATCATGTTACATTTTATTCATCAAAGTCTTAGCATGTATTAAAGTCTTAGCGTGTATCGAAGACCACAAAATTGGGGAATTTCATGCTATCATGCCATAATTCATTCACTAAGGCATTTCAACAAACACTTGGCATTTATGGGCTTACGCATAATTGGGGATTTCTAGTCAACATGCTAAAATATCTCTAATTCATTCACATAAGCATTTTATCAAGCATATGGGGAGTATGCCTTGCTTATTCAATAATTTCTACACTTAATTAACATGAACACATCACTTAACAAGCAACTTAAAGAGGATTTGTCATGAACATCACATTGGTATCACATATTAGGGTTAAAGCTTGAAAACCTTACAAACAACCATGACTCAAAGTTCAATAATAGGATGAACATCAATTTCAACTCACACAAATCATGGAAACGCATAAACATAAAATCTTTGAAATTTAGAAAAGGGTTGTTGATCTTTTTGGATGAAAGGGACCTAAGAATCAACATTTCCATACCTTAGAGAAACTCTTTCTTGAAAGGTCTGGGAGAGATTCTTGATTTATTGATTTCTCTTGAAGAAGAAGGAAGGATTTTGATTTTGGAACCCTAGCTCTTGATGTTGAAGAGAATTAAGAGAAAACAATGATATTTTGGGTGGAATGAGGTCAAATCCCATGTTAAGGAGTACATATAGGGGTAGGAAAATGACCCCTTTCGCCTCTAGAAATAAACTAAAAAATCTCAATTTTACTTGCTGGTCCAACGCGCCATAATCGTGCCATCTCATTGAAAATTGGACAATTGGGAAACTGCTTGATGGCATGACGTGGTGGAAATTTCATTGCCACCTTTGTTGTGAATTGAAAAGGCACCGTGATGTGATGGAATCTCCTTGGTGCACTAGAAATTGACAATTTTGAAATTAAGCCTTGGCGCGATGTGCCATAATTGTGGAGGCTCACTAAATTTTGATGATTGCCATTTTGGCTGGCTCCGTGACGCTCTAAAGGGCCAGGTGGCTCACTGTCTCACTAAAATGGCTCTAACATTACATGACAAAAAATTGATATTAGAGAAATTCTACATGGTTTAAAATACTTTACACTTGGGAAGACACTTCTCACCCTTTTAGGACCAGATTAACACTTCACTGAACATGTTCTAAGGCTCAGAATATGAGAGAATTTTGTGGGGTCTTACAATATCTCCCTCTTGGAAACATTCATCCCTGAATGTCGCTTGATAGGCTAAGAATACTGATCAACTAAACTTACTTAAGGAACGAGAACATCTGAAACATAACCATGCAACTACAACTATTGATATTCTGAACTCTCATACTAAACATGCATATCTGATGCATAGAATACTCGGCTGAAGCTACTCATAAGCTAAATTCTCATAATAGACATACATATCTGATGTATGGACTCATAACTGAGTTGATCTCATGAATGTATGACTGAATACACTGAAAAACTGAACTCTTTCTACTGAACATGCATATCTTATGCATGAATTTCTAACTAAACGGATTCTCGAAATCATGACTGGCTATACAATAACAACTAATGTTAACTTCGTAAGTAGAGTCTAAATATACAACTGAATGAGTCTAAGGACATGAAAGCATTGCAATATCATGGTGTATCTCCCCCTTAGGACTCTATGTCCCTCTAAACACAAATCGCTGAAATACTGGGGCAGTGCACGGGGCACCTACGAACTGGGTCATGATTGACCGACTGAAATCTGAAACTAATGCATGACTCATACTGATCAAAATGTAAGCAAAGGATCTAGCAATGTGTAATACTCCGAGAATCCCAACAGATATTAAAACCATGATTCAAGCTTATAAGAAATAAATATTAGTGATTTGGTAGTTTTATGATCAATTTTGTTGTGCATTAAGCCCTTAAATACGTCCTAGCTATTGGACGAATCAAAACATCCCTTACTGATTAAATTTTTGAAGAGGACTTTGCTTTAGTCAAATTCAAATGAGTATATCTCTTATTCTACAAAGAATTTTTGAGCTCATAATCAACCAAAAGATATATAATTGAATTAACTTTCCAACAATACCAATTTTATCAAAATCTGGTATCAGGGTGAGAAGTTATGGATGTTTTACTGAGAGCTGTTCTAGCTCCCCAGGAGCGACGGGCAAACTGACGGACCGTCAAGTCAGCAATGGCCCATCACTTTGGCCATCAAAACTGAAGTAGTAAGGAAATTTTATGGACCAAAAAAAATGGTTGGAGTGATGGTTAGTCACCAGAGTGACGATCCGTCACTCAAACCGTCAGTTTTGTCCGAAACAGCGTTGAAACATTATTTTAAAGAGATTTTTTGGGTGTTTTTCCACCCTATTTAACATCCAATCACATCAAATCAAAGAACATAACTTATCATTTATCCATAACTTCAAAATTAGGGTTTATTTCAAGATCAAAACCCTTGTTTCTTCATCAAGAAAAATCAAGAGAGATCAAGAGAAGTCAAGAAATCAAGAATCTCTCCAAGAACCTTCAAGAAAGAGGTTTACCCAAGGTATGTAGATGTTAATTCTTGGGTCCCTTTCATCCAAAAAGCTCAAAAACCCTTTTCTAAATCTCAAATATTTTATGTTTATGAGATTCCATGATTTATATGAGTTGAAATTGATGTTCCAGCTGTTATTGAGTTTTGATTCATGTTTGTTTATAAGGTTTTTAAGCTTTGAGCCTAGTATGTGGAATTCATCTGATGTTCATGATAAATCCTCTTTAATTTGCTTGTTAGATGATAGTTTCATGTCAATTAAGTATAGAAATGGTTGAAAATTCAAAGCATGCTCTCCATATGTTTGATAGAATGCTTATGTGAAAGAATTAGGGCCATGATAGCATGTTGATTGTGAAATTCCCAATTAGGTGCAACCCATATATGCCTAGTGTTTATGAAATGCCTTAGTAAATGAATTTTGGCATGATAGCCTGAAATTCCCAATTAGGTGTAATCCATGCATGCCTAGTGTTAGTTGAAAGGCGTTAGTGAACAAGTTGAGACATGATAGTGGAAAATTCCCAAATTTTATGCTCTTTGATACATGCTAAGCCTTTAATACATGCCTAATGCTTGGCGAATAAATTGTGACATGATAGTATGAAATTTTCCCAATCATATGATATCCAATACATGCCAAGACTAATGTACGTACAAAGTACTTGATGCAAGACATTGTTGAATGGAGTATGATCTAATAGTATGTTTCCCCTACGCTATTATATGTCTATGATTCCTAACTGCCTGTAGTGATGCCTTAGTGATTGTGATGGTGAATATATGTTATGATTCCTAAATACTTGAAGAGATGACTTAGTAATTATGATGGTAAATATATGGTTATGATTCGTAAATACATAAAGAGATGCTATAGTGATTGTGATGACAAATGAATGACTATAGTTATGAATAGTCAAGGATGGTTATGTTTTACTTTTATATTATCGAGTCCTGGGGGTATTTATACCCGATAATTTAGTTGCTGTCTAGAGCCTATGTTATTTTTCATGATAATCCTAGTTGGGCCATGATTCTCAAAACTCAGTGAATTATAGAACTTTGTATCCTCAGGCAGATACAGAATTTAAGAAATCTCAATAATCTTCATAATCTCTATATCACTAGTAATTTAGCCTCAGTTTTGTACTCAGCTCTGATCTTGTAGTATTTAAGTATTTAGTTCTGGCCTCGGTAGTGACCAGGTAATCTATTCAAACTATGTATCATTAGTTAGATACCATGATTTAGTAGTATTCCGTTAGATATGGAACCATGTAAATTTAGGTTAACTTAGTCAGATAATTTGAGAAACGTGATCAGTATCAGATTTAGTTCAGTTTGTGTTTAGTTGAAAAATTTAGTTCAGAGTCTTTCAATTGGGAGTAGGAGATAGCATCGAGCGATAGAAGGGATGACGGCCCCCCGTCAGTGAGAGGCCGAGTTGTTAGGAGTAATCCCTGAACTCCAGAACTGCGTAACTAGCACAGGATGCAAGAGTCACCGTTAGTAGAGGCTGTCACCTGTAGAGAGAGGTTTGACTATTATATTTCCTTAAGCTGACTTCCTGCGAGGGTCATCTATTAGAGAGGATTGACCTGAGAAGTCTTTACCCGTGGCGTGGTATTGACTCCCTTCCAGATGGGGTTACAGGTTGGACCCTTCCAATAGAGTTCGAGTCATGTAGGTTAGGTAACTACTTCCCACAGTTGTAGCTTCGATATCAATCTTTAGAAATTAGGACTGTCAGATATAGTCATCTATCTCTATGAGAAACTCAGATAGTTCCATTGATTCATGGGCCATTCATCAGAAAATCTTGGTCTTATGTATAGTTATTTATTACCATATCTAGAGATCATCTGTTAGATAGGCTTGATCTCAGTCTCAGATTCAGTTAAGTATTCTTGTTATCATATCTATAGATCATCCGTCAGATAGGCTTGATCTCAGTCTTAGATCCTGTTGAGTATTCTTGTTGTTAGATTCGTACATGATCATTTTCTTATTATTAATAATAATATATTCCAAAATCATCCGTTCGAGAGGTTGATCTCCGATTTAGTCAGTCGAGAGCAGTGAGCTCAGATTCAATCATTGATGTAAGTATATTCATTTAATCAGCTATCAGTATCAAATGATTTAGTGATTCAGTATCTCGGTGTTAGTAGTAAGTTTAGATATCAGTAAAGGGGTATTCAAGTTTCAGTATTTAGAGTTATGTTGATTGTGATTATGGTTTGTGCATTTATGTATGTGTTCTCGTTCGGTACTCTTATGATTATTTAGTTAAGTAATTGTTCATGCATGAGGCCTTGCATTTAGCCTTACCTCACTACACACTCAGTATATTCCTGTACTGACGTATTTGTGCTATGGCGTTTTATTTGACACTA
The DNA here is from genome assembly GCF_002878395.1 of Capsicum annuum. Lineage (NCBI taxonomy): Eukaryota > Viridiplantae > Streptophyta > Magnoliopsida > Solanales > Solanaceae > Capsicum > Capsicum annuum. Next base: position 47,551,830 of record NC_061120.1, read on the forward strand.
TAGGTTTAGAGGCACGAGACCCCAAGTAGCCTCCATAGTTCAGTCCCAGTCAACAGTAGTAGACGTACAAGTGAGTCCTCTTCATTTGAGGATGATCCTTGTTTTATTATTTCCTCAAAATTTGTTTATTTTCAGTTGATGAAGTTAGTTTGGGGCATGTCCCATCAACTCCACAGTTCAGATAGTTTAGAGGCTTTTTGGATAGATGTATCAGTATTTATTTTTAAGTTTTAAGTATTTTTACATGTTTTGAACCTTATGGATAGTTTTTGCATTTGTTTTTGATATTATATAGTGTTCAGGTATAGATATTAGTAAAGGGTTATCCTGTGGTCCTTCTGGGTCATAAGCACCGTGTGACGTTTTGGTTTCAGAAAATTGGGTCATTACAAACTTGGTATCTGAGCCTAAGGTTTAATAGTGTCTAGGGAATCTGAATAGCCGCATCTAGTAGAGTCTTGTGCATAGGTGTGTTGCACAGCATATTTATGTACAAGAGGCTAGAAGATATTCTTATGAGCAGTTTCCCTTCTTTCAGTATTCATGTCGTGCGAGTGAGCATGATCTCAGTTGATCCTCATCCAATCCACTTCTTTCTTCTATTTACAAAGTATGCCTCCTCGCAGAGATAATGCCTCTATGGTTGGTGACCATCCACCTCAGCCAATAGATCCTGAGAATGACAGTGTGTCACATGCAAAGTTTTGGGAAGATTTTCAGGCGATAGTCCAAGCTGTGACTAATGTTCAGGGCAACCGTCATGCTGTAGCCCCACCTCAGTAAGATGGGGATTCAGCCGTAGCTAGAATCAGAAGTTTTATGAAGATAAACCCACCCGAACTTTTTAGGTCAGTAGTGGGTGAGGACCCACAGCTTTATCTAGAGGAGGTGAAGAAGATTACCCAGATTATGCATGCTTCTGAGGAGGTGAGTGTTGAGTTAGTATCCTATAGGTTGAAGAATATTACTTATGATTGGGTAGTGATGTGGGAGAAGAGTATTGGGGAGAATGCAGCTCCTGTGACTTGGCAAGAGTTTTGGGGTGCCTTTCTAGATATGTTTTTCCCACTAGAGTTGAAAGAGGATAAGGTAGAAGAGTTTATGAACTTAAGACAAGGTTTCATGACTGTAAAAGAGTATTGTCTTAAGTTCAACCAATTAGCTAAGTATGCTCCTGACTTGATAGCTGGCCCTAGAGAGAGTATGAATAAGTTTGTGACTGGTGTATCTGGGTTAGTGTTGAAAGAGTGTAGGGATGCTATGCTCAATAAAAATATAGATCTAACTAGACTGATGATTCATGCATAACAGATTGAGGCAGATAAGATGAAGGAAAGAGAGAGAATGAGCAAGAAAGCCAGGATAGGTTGCCATAGTTTCTCTTAGGTAGGGTCCCAGGGTGGTAGCCGTTCCCAGCATAGTCAAATATTTTCAGTCCAGCCCTATGCTCAGCTCGTGTACCTATACCTATGGCTGGGATTGTCAATTCTGATAGAGCTGCAGGCTCTAAAACCAGAGGAGTGCTAGTGGTGTTTGTACTTATTTGCTTTGTGGAGAGTGTGGCAAGAGCCACCAAGGTGTGTGTAGAGCCGGTAGTGATGTGTACTTTGGGTGTGGTGATTCAGACCATAGAATGAGAGAATGTAGATTGCGAGCTCAGAAGGGTAGACTCCATGTGCTTTAGGCTCTCTTTGATCGGGAAAGATTCCCTGAAATAGACTCGAGTATGTTATGAGCCCTTCATTTTTAAGATATGCATTAGAAGATCCTTTTTATCCATTTTAAGCTTATATATTGACATGAGTCATGCATTAGTTTCGGATCTAAGTCAGTCAATCACGACCTAGTTGTAGGTGCCCCGTGCACCTCCCGGTGTTTCAGTGAAGCATGTTTAGAGGGATATAGAGTCCCAAGGGGGTTATACCCTATGATATTATGATATTTGCATGTCCTTAGTCTCATTCAGATGCATGTTTAGATTCTTTTTATGAAGTTAACATCAGTTGTCAGTGCATTTCCAGTCATGCTTTCGAGAGTCAATTCAGTCAGACATTCATTATTAGATATGAACATTCAGTAGAAAGAGTTCATCTTGTTAGTGTGTTAAGTCGTGCATTTATGAGATTAGCCCAGTTATGAGTCCATGCATCAGATATGCATGTGTATTATGAGAATTCAGCTTATGAGTAGCTTCAGTCGAGTGTTCCATGCATCAGATATGCATGTCCAGTAAGACAACTCAGAGTATGTTAGTTGTTCCAGTTGTATAGTCATGTATTGAGATGTTTTTGTCCCTTTATTAAGTTCAGTTGATCAGTATTCTTAGCCTATCAACCGACATTCGAGGGTGAATGTTCCCAAGGGGAAGCTATTGTAATACCCCGAGAATCCCAACCAATAGTAGAACCATGATTCAAGATCATAAGAAATAAATATTAGTGATTTGGTAGTTTTATGATCAAGTTTGATGTGTATTAAGCCCTTAAATACGTCCTAGCAATTGGACGAATCAAAACATCCTTTACCAATTGAATTCTTGAAAAGGACTTTGCTTTAGTCAACTTCAAATGAGCATATCTCCCACTCTACAAATAATTTTTGAGTTTATGACCGACCAACATATATATAATTTATTTATCTTTCCAATGAAACTAGTTTTTCCAAAATCCGGTATCGGAGTAAGAAGTTATGGCCATTTTACTGAGAGCTGTCCGAGCTGCCCAGGAGCGATGGGTAAATTAACGGGCCGTCAAGTAAGAGACGGCCTATCACTTTGGCTATAAAAAATAAAGTAGTAAGGATGTTTTATGGACCAAAAATGATGGTAGGAGTGACGGTTAGTCACCATAGTGATGGTCCGTCACTCCGACCGTCTGTTTTGTTCGTAACAGCACCGAAACATCATTTTAAAGAGATTTTGTGGGTCTGTTTCCTCCCTATTTAATACCCAATCACATCAAATCAAAACACATAACTTCTCATTCATCCATAACCTCAAAATTAGGATTTCTTTTAAGATTAAAACCCTTATGTCTTCTTCCAGAAAAATCAACAGAGATCAAGAGAAGTCAAGAAATCAAGAATCTCTCTAAGAACCTTCAAGAAAAAAGTTCCCCCAAGGTATTTAGATGTTGATTCTTGGATACCTTTCTTCCAAGAAGCTCAAAAACCCTTTTCTAAATCTCAAATATTTTATGTTTATGAGATTCCATGATTTATAAGAGTTGAAATTGATGTTCCAGCTATTATTGAGTTTTGATTCATATTTGTCTATAACGTTTTCAAGCTTTGACCCTAGTATGTGGAATTCATGTGATGTTCATGATAAATCCTCTTCAAGTTTCTTGTTAGATGATGGGTTCATGTCAATTAAGTGTAGAAATGGTTGAAAATGCAAAACATGCTCTCCATATGTTTGATAGAATGCTTATGTGAAGGAATTAGGGCCTGATAGCATGTTGATTATGAAATTCCCAATTAGGTGCAACCCATACATTTCTAGTTTTTGATGAAATGCCTTAGTGAATGAATTGTGGCATGGATTCCCAATTAGGTTCAATCCATGCATGCCTAGTGTTTGTAAAAAGGCCTTAGTGAATAAGTTGAGATATGAAAGTGGGAAATTCCCCGATTTTGTACTCTTTGATACATGCTAAGCCTTTAATATATGACAAATTCTTAATGAGTAAATTATGACATGATAGTATGAAATTTCCCCAATTATTTGCTATCCAATACATGCCAAGACTAATATACATGTGAAGTACTTGATGCAAGACCTTGTTGAATGGAGTATGATCTAATAGCATGTTTCCCCTATGCTATTATATGTCTATGATTCCTAACTGCTTGTAGTGATGCCTTAGTGATTGTGATGGTTAATATATGTTATCATTCCTAAATGCTTGAAGAGATACCTTAGTGATTGTGATGGTGAATATATGGATATGATTCCTAAAAGCTTGAAGAGATGTTGTAGTGATTGTGATGATGAATGAATGACTGTATTTATGACTACTCAAGGATGGTTATGTTTTACTTTTATATTATCAAGTCCTGGAGGTATTTATTCCCGACAATTTAGCTATTGTCTAGAGCCTGTGTCAGTTTTCACGATAATCCCAGTCGGGCTATGATTCTCAGAACTAAGTGAATTATAGAACTCTGTATCCTCAGATAGATACAGAACTTAGAAATCTTAGGAATCTCAGTAATCTCTGTATCTCTAGTAATCTAGCCTCAATTCTATACTCAGCTCAGATCTTGTAGTATTCAAGTGTTTAGTTCTGGCCTCGGTAGTGACCAAGTCATCTATTCAAACTCTTTATCATCGATTAGATACCATGATTCAGTAGTATTCTGTCAGATACGAAACTATGTGAATTCAGCTTAACTCAGTCAGATCATTTGAGAAACGTGATCAGTATCATATTTAGTTCAGTTGTGTTTATTTGAAAATTTTAGTTTAAAGTCTTTCTGTTGGGAGTAGGAGCTATCACCAAGTGAAAAAGGGATGGCGGCTCCCCATCATAGAAAGGCCGAGTCGTTAGGAGCAATCCCTGAACTTAAGAACTGCGTAGCCAGCGCAGGATGCAGGAGTCACCGTCAGTAGAGGCTATCACCCGTAGAGAGAGGTTTGACTATTATATTGCCTTAGGTTGACTTTCTGCGAGGGTCATCCGTTAGAGAGGCTTGACCAGAGAGGTCTTTACTTGTGGCATGGTATTGACACCCTTCCAGCTGGGGTTACAGGTTGGACCCCACTAGTGGAGGTTGTGGCATGTCGGTTAACTAACTACTTCCCACTGTTGTAGTTCGGTATCAATCTTCATAAATTAGGACTATCAGATATAGTCACCTATCTCTGTGAGGAACTCAGATAGTTCCATTAATTCATAGGCCATCTGTCAGATAGGCTTGGTCTCATATACAGTTATTCATTATCATATCTAGAGATCATCCGTCAGATAGGCTTGATCTCAGTCTCAGATTCAGTTGAGTATTCTTGTTGTCAGATTCTAATATAATAATTTCTTATTATTGTTGATAATTTCTTACTCTCTCTCTCTTTCTTTCATCTAATCTGCCTCAATCAGTTGTGCATGCATTATCAACCTAGAAAGGTCCATATCTCTATTAAGCATAGCAGCCCTTCACTCTTGTAACACTAACCCAGACACACCAGTCAGAAACTTACTCATACTCGCTCTAGGGTCAGCTATCAAGTCAGGAGCATACTTAGCTAACTAGTTAAACTTAAGACAATACTCTCTTACTATCATGGAGCCTTGCCTTAGGGTCATGAACTCTTTTACCTTAGCCTCTCTCATCTCTAGCGAGGAAAACTTATCTAATAAGGCATCCTTAAACTCTTGCCAGGTTACGGGAGTTGCATCCTCCCCTCTAACCTTCTTCCACATCGTAACCCAATCATGAACAATATCCTTCTACCTATAGGATTCTAACTCTACACTCTCCTCCTCAGAAAAATGAATAACCTAGGTGATCTTCTTTACCTCCTCAAGATAAAGCTGTGGGTTCTCACCTGCTACTGACCCATAGAACTCTGGCAGGTTCATTCTCGTGAAATCTCTAATTCTAGCTGCGACTGAACCCCAATCTTGCTGAGGTGGGGCCATAGCCTAACGGTTACTCTGAGCATTAGTAACAGCTTGGGCTAGAACCTGAAAAGCTGCCCGAAACTCTGTATGTGACACACTCTCATTCTCAGGATCTATCGACTGAGGGGACTGGTCATCAACCCTATAGGCATTATCTCTGTAAGGAGGCATACTCTGTAAATAGGAGAAAGAGGTGTATTAGACTGAGGACCAACTCGAGCTCATGCTCACTCGCAACACGCAAATCTGAAAGAAGGGAAACTGCTCCTAAAACAACTTATAGCCTCTTGTACATAAATGTGGCGCGCAATACACCCATGCACAAGACTTTACTAGATGCGGATTTTCAGACTCCCTAGGACACTATTGAACCTTAGGCTCTAATACCAAGTTTGTAACAACCTGATTTTCCGAAATCGAAACGTCACACGGTGCTCATGATCCTGAAGGACCATAATCCAACCCTCTACTGATATCTGTACCTGAACACTACATAATATAGATAATAAATACGGAAACTGGCTACAAGGTTCAAAACATCTAAAAATACTCAAAATTGAAAAGTGAATATTGATACAACTATCTAAAAAGCCTCTAAACTGTCTGAACTGTGGAGTTGATGGGACATGTCCCCAACTAACTCTGTCAATAAAAATTAAACCAAATCTGATATAATAATACCAAAAATAAGGATCATCCTCAACTTAAGAAGACTCACTACTATGTCTACTATTGCTGACTAGGACTGAGCTACTAAGGGTACTCTAGATATCGTGCCTCTGAACCTATGGTGTCAAATAAAATACCATAGCACAAATGCGTCAATACGAGAATATACTAAGTATGAAGATGAGGTAAGGATAAATGCAAGGGCTTATGCATGAATAATTACTTAACTGAATAATCATGAGAGTACTGAATGAGAACACATGCATGAATGCACGAACCATAACTGAAATTATTGTGACTCAAAATACTGAAACTCGTATACTACTTTACTGCCATCTAAACTCATTACTAATGCCTGAAATACTGAACACTGAATCATATTATACCAATACTTGAGTACTGTAGTTGAGATCAGTCTTATCTAGCGAGTGATCTCAAAAATCGATGATACTGAAATTGATTAACTGAATCTACTCATATCAATGACTGAATTCTGAGCTTTCTACCTCTCTAACGGATAATTTCGGAATGTACAATGAATGATAAGAAATTATTATATCCAAATCTGACAGCAAGAATACTCAACTGAATCTGAGACTGAGATCAAGCCTATTTGACGGGTGATCTCTAGGTCTGATAACAAGAATACTTAACTGAATCTGAGACTGAGATCAATCCAATCTGATGGATGATCTCTAATCTAATAATGAGATTACTCAACTGAATATGAGACTAAGATCAAGCATATCTGATGGGTGATCTCTAGATCTGGTAACAAGAATACTCATTGAATTTGAGACTGAGATTAAGCCTATCTGATGGGTGATCTCTAGATCTGATAATAAGAATGCTCAACTGAATCTAAGATTAAGATCAGGCCTATCTGATGGGTGATCTTTAGATCTGATAACAAGAATACTCAACTGAATCTGAGACTGAGATCAAGCCTATCAGATGGGAGATCTCTAGATCTGATAATGAGAATTCTCAACTGAATTTGAGACTGAGATTAAGCCTATCTGATGGGTGATCTCTAGATATGATAATAAGAATACTCAACTGAATCCTAGGTTGAGATCAAGCCTATCTGACGGGTGATCTCTAGATCTGATAATGAGATTACTCAACTGAATATGAGACTGAGATCAAGCCTATCTTATGGGTGATCTCTAGATCTGATAATAAGAATAACTTTATATGGGACCAAGGCTATTTGACGGGTAGTCTATGAATCAATGGAACTATCTGAGTTCCTCACTGAGATAGATAATTGTTTCTGACAGTCCTAATATTTAAAGATTAATACTGAAACTAGAACTGTGGGAAGTAGTCACTTAACCGGCATGCCCTGAATCTCAACTGGTGGGTTCCAACCTGTAACCCTAGCTAGAAGGGTGCCGATACCGTGCAACGGGTAAAGACCTCTCTGGTCAAGCCTATCTTCCGGGTGACCCTCGCAGGAAGTCAAGCCTAAGGAGTATAATAGTCAAGCCTATCTAAGGGTTGACCAGCCTGTCCTGACGGGTGACTCCTACATCCTGCGCTATCTACACAGTTCTGGAGTTCAAGGATTGCTCCTAATGATGCTGCCTCTATAACGGGGAGCCCCTTTCCCTACCTTCACTCAGTGTAGCTCCTACTCCCAACTGAAAGACTCTAAACTGATTCTTAACTGAAAAAAAAACTAAGATGAATCTGGTACTGATCATGTTTCTCGATTGATCTGACTGAGTTAAGCTGAATTCACTTAGTTCCGTATCTGATGAAATACTACTGAATCTCATTATCTAACTGAATGATTCTGAGCTTTGAATAGCGTACTCAATTACTATAGAGGTTAGAACTGAACACTTGAATACTACTAGATCTAAGCTGGGTGTAGAACTGAGGCTATATTATTAGCGATACTGAGATTACACCGATTATAGAGATTACTGAGAATTCTTAAGTTCTGTATCTATATAAGAATACAGAGTTCTATAACTCGATGAGTTCTAAGAATCATGGCTCGACTAGAATTATTGCGAAAACTAACACAGGCTCTAGACAGTAGCTAAATTGTCGGGTATAAATACCCCCAGGACTCGATAAGATAAAAGTAAAACATAGCCATTCTTGAATAATCAAGACCATGGACAATCATTCACTATTACAATCACTAAGGCATCACTTCAAGAATTTAGGAAACCTAAACCTGTAATAACATAGGGGGACATGCTATTGGATCATACCCCATTCAACAAGGCCTTGTATCAAGCACTTCGCACATATTTAAGTCTTGGCATGTACTGGAGAACACATAATTGGGGAACTTCATGCTATCATGTCACAATTCATTCATCAAACTCTTAGCATGTATTAAAGGCTTAGCGTGTATCGAAGAGCACATAATTGGGGAATTTCATACTATCATTCCATAATTTATTCACTAAGGCTTTTTAATAAACACTTGGCATGCATGGGCTTACACACAATTGGGGATTTCTAGTCAACATGCTATAATGGCTCTAATTCATTCACATAAGCATTTTATCAAGCATATGGGGAGCATGATTTGCTTATTCAATAGTTTCTATACTTAATTAAAATGAATATATCACTTAACAAGCAACTTGAACAGGGTTTGTCATGAACATCACATGGGTATCACATATTAGGGTTAAAGCTTGAAAACCTTACAAACAACCATGAATCAAAACTCAATAATAGCATGAACATCAATTTTAACTCACATAAATCATGGAAACACATAAACATAAAATCTTTGAAATTTAGAAAGTCTCTTGAGCTTCTTGGATGAAATGGACCCAAGAATCAACATCTGCATACCTTAGAGAAACTCTTTCTTGAAAGTTGTTGAAGAGATTCTTGATTTATTGATTTCTCTTGAAAAAGAAGGAAGGGTTTTGATTTTAGAATCCTAGCTCTTGATGTTGAAGAAAATAGAGAGAAAACAATGATATTTTGGGTGAAATGAGGTCAAATCCTATGTTAAGGGGTACATATAGGGTAGCAAAATGACCCCTTTTTCCTCTGGAAATAAACTGAAAAATCCTGATTTTACATGCTAGCGCAATGCACCATAATCATGCCAGCTCACTGTAAATTGGACAATCAGAAAACTGCTTGACGATGCGACGCGGTGAAAATTACATTGTCACCTTGATTGTGAATTGGAAAGGCACCGTGATGCGGTGGAATCGTGTTGGTGCAATGGAAATTGAAAATTTTGAAATTAAGCATTGGAACGACATGCCATAATCATGGAGGTTTACTAGATTTTGATGATTTCTATTTTGGCTGGTTCCGCGATGCGCTAAGGTGCCAGGTGGCACACTGTCTCACTAAAATGGCTCTAACTCTTCGCTCGAGTGTCAAATTTTGGAAAATTTGGTATCGACAAAAAGCTTATTCGATAATCTATATGAAAAAAAATTAATATTATGGAAATTATACACAATTTAAAATATTTCTCACTTGGTAAGAAACTTCTTACTCTTTTAGGGCCGGATTAACACTTCACTGAACATGCTCTAAGGTTCAAACTATGATAGAATTTTTTGGGGTCTTACACGATACCAGGATGAGTTTTAACAAAAGCATTAGTGTTTAGCTTGTAGGTTCCTCAGTTGGGGGGTTCCCATTTGACCTGTTGGTTCTTGGTTGTGGTGCACCCCTTAGTGGTAGTGTTATCCATAATAAGGTGGAATTCAGTGTCCATAGATATAGTTAGGCTAGTGGGTATGGGAGTATTCTTATTGTTGAATAGGTTGTTATTCCTGCTCAACAAAATATTCCATAAGTAGTAAGGGATAATATGGTCCCAAGTGAGCCATCTATTAAATTGTTTATTCTTGATGGCCTTCCAAGTGTTCAGCTAGTTAGTATCATTGATGATACTAGAGTCAAAAGATTGGATGGAGTTGCTGATATTTTCCATTTCTTTCCAAAAGGTACTAGCTCTAATACAGTTGAAGAAGATGTGGGTGATATATTTTTCCTACCCAGGGCTTTAGAAGCATTGGCTACTGGTAGTCAGTCCAATATGGTAGAGGTAGCTTCTAGTTTGGAGTTTCCTATGGTGGAATAACCATATGAAAGTTTTGAGCTTGTTGTGGATCTTGAGCTGCCAAATCCATTTATAACTTTCTCAGGATGGCCTTGAGTGAATTTATGGTCAGTTAAGGTTAGGCAGGCTAACTTCATGGAGAAGATCCTATTTGAAGAGTTGTCCTAGAAAAGAATATCCTCATTATTAGTTTGATGAAGAATAAAGTAGTTTTGGATAATGTTTTAGAGGTCCTAGGAGAAGTGGAAGGAGATGAGGTTGGGGTTACACCTACCATTTGAGTAGATAGATCTAGCTCTAAGTTGGTCTTCACCTCTGTTGATAGAGACCTGGATTAAGGATCTGAGAGTTTGGAGGTTAAGGATCCACCTATCCTCAAACAATCTAATTCTATTGCCTTTATTGATGGTCTATCTAATGTTGTTCTAGAAAATACCCCACCCCTGCCTAATGTATTTCCAATATTAGAGGTGATCTTCATCCTTGGTTGTTTGGATGAGGTCTATAGTACTTTTTATAAAGCATTCTAGCCCAAGGGTAATAGGGGTTATAGTGTATTCTCCAAGAAAGATTGGCATGTTGGGCTTTATTTAAAGCTTACATGGCCGGATGCCAAGGCATCCTTTGTTCCTAGAAAGAGTTAGAGTTTCCCAACCCACCAAATAGAGCTTTGTTTTGTCAGCATTGGTACCCCATATGAAGTCCCTTTGAATTTTGTTAATGAGCCTGGTGGCTTTAGCAGAAAGGCTGATGAATTGCATTGAGTGGTTGGGAATGTTGTTAAGGTCTATTTTGGCAAGGATGGTTCTACTAGCCATGTTCATTATTTTTATTTTCCATCCAGCTAGCTCTGCTTGTATTATATCCACAATATATTGGAAATCACTATGGGTAGGCTTAGCATGGAACATAGGAAAGCCCAAATATTTGCCAAAAGTGGTGCTGGTAGTGATATTGAGGGCAGTTGAGCACTGGTTTTCCAAACTAGTACTTTAATTTTAGGAAAAGATAACTTTGGATTTATTGATGGTAGTGTAGTCCCTAGGGGTGTCTCTGGTGAAAAGGGTTAAATCATCTGCAAAGAACAAGTGTGAGAAAGCTAGACCCTGAGGAGTTACACAAATTAGGTTACACTTCCTTTCTTGCACCATGGTGTCAATGGTTCTGGAGAGCTTTTCTATATAGATGATGAAGAGATAGGGGAGATAGGATCCCCCTATCTAATACCTTTGGTGGGGTTGAAAGAAGTGGTCTTTGTTCCATTCACAAGAACGGAAATAGACGAGGTAGAAATATAGGACATGATGAGCTTCACTAGATTGGGAGGAAAGTTAAAATAGGTCAAAGTTTCTATGATTAATGACCACTCTAACCTATCAAAATCTCTCTCTAGGTCAATTTTCAGGATCATATTAGCTTTCTTCCCTTTCATTTTCCTAAAGTGATTTAGGAATTCTTGAACTATGATGGCATTGTCAAAAGCCCTTCTATTGGTCAAGAAGCTGGATTAACATGAACCAATGATGGAAGGCAGTAAGGGTTTTATTCTATTAACTATAACTTGGTGACTAGCTTATAAGAGGTATTGCATAACCTAATAGGTCTGAAGTTCTTGATAGAGGTGGAATTTAGGGATTTAGGGATGAGGCAGATCTGGGTTTCATTCATGGAAGGGTCCATAGTGCCAGTAGTGAAGAACATGGTGCAGAAGTCAATGACTTTTCCTTTCACAATAGTCCAATACTTCTAATAGAAGATTAGATGAATCGCATCAGGGCCTGGAGCTTTTATGGGTTGGAAACCCGTGGTAGCTCTGTAAATTTCTCTCTCAGTTAAGAAGGTATGGAGGTGGTCACACTTATCTTGGGAGAGGCCTTTGGTGATAGTGGGAGTAAAGGGAAGCATGGTGGAAGCGTGGTCAGTGCTGTACAAGCTTGAGTAAAAGTTCAGGATATGGTCACTGATTTATTGAGGGTCAGTGATAGTGGCCCCAGTGTGGTCATATAGAAAAGTGATTCTATTGTTTTTCCTCCTATTGAAGTTTCTAGTGTGGAAGAACCTAGTTTTAGAGTCACCTTGCTGAAGCCAGGTAGTTCTAGACTTTGTTTTCTAAAACTCTTTCTCAAACTTAAGCATATTGTCATAGTCTTTTAAGAGCTTAGCTTCTAATCTTTGGAGAGAAGAGCTATGATGGTAGTGAATGGAGCTTTAAAAACCCTTGATTCTGGATAAAATTCTTTTCATGTTGTGGAAAATATTACCAAAGGTGGTAGCATTCCAGGTGGAGGCATTCTCCTGAAGATTTTTATTTGCCTTTGTGATATTATGAGGGTGGTCAAAAGAAGAATGGATGACATCTTGGAAAAAAGGGTGGTCACACCATATGGACTCCATTCTAAAAGGCTTCTCATTTCTAAGGGGAGTTTGCTTGGTCAAGATGATTAGTAGAGGGTAGTGATAAGAATAGGTCCTAGGCAAATAACTTACACAGGAGTCAGGGTATTTAGAAATCCAAGAGTCATTAGCTAGGCATCTATCCAATCTTTCAAGGATAAGACTCTTTCTATTATTGTATCCTTATTAGTCTACGTAAACTTACTTTTTTTATAGCCTAGGTCAACCATGTTACATTGGTTTAAGCAATGCCAGAAGAGATTAGCCCTTCTACTATTAATGTTATTCCCTCCAAATTTCTCCTTAGCATGAAGGACTTCATTAAAGTCACTACTAATGAACTAGTCTTCCTAGTAAGTTTGGGAAATTCTAATCAGGTCTTCCCAAAGGTCAGTTTTAGTGCTAAAATCAGTACTAGCATAAATACTAGAAAAGAGCCAAGTATGAGTGAAGAAGGGTACCTTAACCATGGCATAGATACCTTGATCAGAGATAGCAATTTCTTCTAATTTGAAAGTGACCTCCTTCCATATGATGACTATCCCTCCTACTTAACCCCTAGCAGCAGCCTGAATGTGGTCATCAAAGCCCAACTCTTCAGTGAAAGTCTAATGATCACTCATTTTTATTTCCAGAAGTAATAATATGGAAGGCTTATGAATCTTAACAAGGGAGGTACAGTACCTCCTTAAATTGACATTGTTAGCACCTCTTACATTCTAGATTAGAAAGCTTATCATTTGGACAGTCTTGTTTTGACTCTCTATCAGATCCTTGCCTTTTCCTAGGTTGCTTAGGGATTCCTTCATCTGTACAGCCTTCAGTGTGACAGTTGGGTGGGTAGAATCCTGTGGTTTGACGATCCTCATATGGAATTTCCTCAAGCTCTATGGAGTATATACTAAAGTAGCTTCTCTGCAAGGCTCTTTGAACTCTTTATGAAATATATTTCCTAGAGGGTAGGCCTCTGTGTTTTGTTCCCCAAAAGAGTTCAGGATACTTTGGAGTTCTTGGTTGCATTGTTTGAGTCAGTCTATTGAGGGTGTGCTTTCTCCTTCTAGGTTTCCTTCCTGATAGGGACAAGTGTTATTTTTGAACAGTTGGCCTTAAAGGATCCAGGGGATGAAGAGTGGGCTGACTAGAGTTGATGACATTCCTATGGGAAAGAATGTCAAACTCTGAAATGTTTGAATCATTAGGAAGTTGTATTCCTCTGTTGAGAGATATCCTATGTTTCCCAGATTTGTGGATCGAATCAGGGCTTGCATCCGTATTTGGTTCCCTAGCCTTTCGACTGCATGATCTTTGAAGTCTCTAACTAATTTTTCCAAGTAGTGTGGGTCTTGCAATACGAGAACTAACGGATGGTTGTGGACTGATGCATTCAGAGTGATGTTTATGTCTTGGAGTATCAGCTCCAGCCAAGATTATGGAGTGTGATCTTGTGGGACTGGGGCTGATATA